>NW_026935377.1:172500-207500 GCF_032062105.1 Saccostrea cuccullata | reverse complement strand
GACCAGTTTGACTAAAGCCAGCCCTACTAACGAAGTGAAATAGTATGGGCTGGCTTTAGTCAGACTGTTAATTAAAGTATTAGATGTATAACAAGCACTGTTGAAAAATGAAATTTTACTTTATAATTCCTCATCTTTAGCATGTTTAGTGTATGGAAGCTTTAATTCCAAAGTTACAAAAAGTTTTGTCCAGACATATTTGAAAACAGTGAAGGGTGTGTTATACCAGAAGAAGACTTCTGTGATATAAACTCACTTTAAGACTGTAATTTTACTTTATATTTACAAAAATAACATAGACGCTTTATAAGAAAAGAATTTTTTATTCAAAAGTTACAAACAACCAGTAAAATTTCAAGATTAAAATATGTTACTCAATCTTAAGCGTGTATGTCTTATAAAAAACAATTAATTCTAATTTTTTTGATTAAAAAGAAAAGACTGGGCTAAAAATTACTTTGATAGAAAATGACTTTCATCAATGTTGTACAAAAATAAAATACATAAAATATTTTTAACCAAGATATTTTGGAATAATTAAGCATTTACTACCCCTACCCCCAATTTTAGTATCTGTTTGCTGATACACAAATATAAATTTTTATTCTCAACACCATTAGTATGATTATGCCATACTTATATATTGATAAGAGTATAAAGCAATATAAATATTTATTATGATATCCCCCATCGGCATCCCCATCTAATTTTTCTCTATGAAATAAATACCAGGAAAATTGAGAAAATTCAAGAAAGAGCTTTACGTTTTATTTATGAAGATTTGGAGAGTAGCTATGAGTCATTACTATTTAAGGCAAAATTACCATCATTATAGAGATTAGAAAAGCGTTTGGTTATTTAAAAGTTGAGTTTTTGAATCAAAGTTCTAAATTTCTAAAAATCTAAAGCGTTTGAAAGTTGGAAGTTTGAAGTAAATTTTAAATAATCAAAAGACGAAAATGTTATCTAATTTTGGATTGTTAAGCGTAAACTTTCTAAACAAATGGTAGATTAAAAACTCAAAAGTTTAAAATACAAAATATGTTTTTGGAAATTTGAATCTTGAATATTTAAGGTAAAAATCTTAAAACTCAAAATGATAAACCTGTTTGGAAAATTGAAATTTTAGATTTTTGTAATTTAGAAATTTGAACTAATGTATTAACATTCTAAAACTCTAAATAATTTTAGAAATTTGAAATGTTAAGTGTTCGGACCCCTGTGGTTGTACACCAAGAAACATCTGTAATGTCCATGGTTTCACACAGAAAATGATTTTTTTCATCAGAGAAAACTGAAGAATTTTCTGAATTGCAGGGAGTTTTTTTTAATGCAAACGAATGTACCGATCAATAGAGCTACAACCGCGGTCTAGTTTAGCGAATTAACATGATTATAGATGCACACATCTACACGTTCCTCACTATGTTACGAATGTACCGATCGATATAGCTGTAACCGCGGTCTAGTTAAGCGAATTAACATGATTATAGATGCACACATGTTTCTTACTATGTTCACTGAAAAACGACTAGAAATAACAAAAATCTTTTGATAAATTACATAGTTTAAAGAAATAAAAAATTACAACATTTTGTTTACGCATCTTAAGATGTGCTATTTTTAGAACTTGGAAAAACCCAAGTATGTATTTTACTTTGAAAAGAATGTTTATGCAGCAATTTGTCTAACAAAACAACCGTATCATGGTTTTCTATCAATTTAACATTTGTTCTTTCCTCTGTTAAGTTATTTTCCTCTGCTCTGATGACATGTATAATGCCAAATTGAATGTCTATCAAGCCGTGTTGACAAAAAGCCATGCTTGTTTACGAAGGTCGATAACTCTTAAGACATAAACAGTTACAACATCGGCGATCATCGGAAAATGCCGTCATTTTTACCGGAAGTGCCCTGTTATACAATCCATGGTACATAATGATATTACCTGAAGCCATTTCTTGTCAAGTGGTAAGGTTTATGATTTCTTGAACAGAAAAATGGTTTCTTGTACACGTACGTAGTCTTCCCACAATGCTACCAGGCCTCTCCCGTCAATTTTTACCCAGTGGTATTGATCGCTTCGCAACTTCCTGACTCATTCGTACAAAAGGCTGAAAAGTAGTCTCGTTTTCCCCAGACTCTCGCTCTCGAGACTTGGCCCGAGCGAGAGTCTGGTCTGATTCCTATTTAATTTTTGTAACCAGTAGAGGTCGCTTTATCAAGATGGCGACTCCCATGAAAATTCACGAACGAATTTTCTTTTTAAACAAAGATGTGTGCGTGTTTTGCAGTTTAAAAAACAGACAGAGGTATTATATAATTAAAGTAGATAAAAGTAAAGGCGCAGCCTTTGAATTGACAGTGAACTTTTTAAAGAAAGACCTCAGCATCGAGGAGAATTTAGGAACCTACGCCTGTATATCTTGCTACAAAATGTTGCAAAGAATAAATGATATTGACAGTAGGCGCACCCAGTTACACGATAAGCTTATGTCAAGCTGTCAAAAGTTCAGAGTCATTAGTGTGAAAAAGCGCAATATTCATGGAAATCAAACCCCTACAATGTCAAAGTTTCAGGATCAGAAATCCACACCGGTGTCATCACTGACTTCAGCGTCACATGGTCTCGACTTGCCATCTGGAAGCAAAGGTAGAGTAAATATATCCTGTTTAGTGAATGTATCATGTACTTCGTTCTTAAATATTTGGATATGATGTACCATTAATAAATAATAACAAGGTCAAGTACATTTAGCTATATATCTTAAAAGTATCACTGCATCAAAGTGCAGTAATAGCCAGTACTATTATGCACATCCAGCAAAAAATGCTAATTTACAAAATAGTTTAAATTAGTAGCTATAAAAGTTAATTCAGGTAGGTTAATAAAGCTATGTAGGTAATTAAAGCTAAGTAACTAAATCTAGTATATTTACTAGTCTTGATAACTATAAATGACCCCCTCCACACAATAAAAGATGTTTTTTTTTTCAGGTTCTCTTAAAAAAATATCCAAACCACCGACACCAAGTACGAGTAAGTTATTAACAAGGTCTTTGTTTCCATGTCCTTCTACAAAAGACACAGATAGTCTTGCTGTGCCTCTGTCACCTCTCAGATGCAAAAAACAAGAACTAAAGACTGTGCAGATTTCAAAACTGAAACACACTGTATCATTTCGTTCTGCTCAACTTGTTGAGCAACTTCTTCTTGTCACAACAGCCTTAGCCAATGGTAGTATCAGAAAAGCATTAACATTACTCTTGAATTCGTCTAATGCTACAGTCAAAGAAAAAGTAAAAAGAGAGATTCAAAATGTGATAAATAAAGAGTGTTCTACCCTTTCCAAACGTGATCTACAACTGCAGAAGACAGATACTAGTGATTTGGAAAGCTTTGACTTGAAAAAAATTCAGGAAGACTTCGAAATCCATGCACCTTTCTTATGGTCTTTTGCCTCGCAGGCAAAGTACACCAAAACATATGATTGTGTAAAAGTTACTTCAGCTTTGTGCGTTCTATTGCAGGGGAGATCAAGAGTTCTCAATTCCCTTCAACATTCTGTTGCCATAGCCATGTATAATAATCAGCTACAAAAAGATGGATTCTCGGTGTTAGCGAGATTGGGATTCTCCGTTTCACATGCGACAATGAATGCAAAGTTAAACATTGCTAAAGCACAGAATGAGAATCTCATGAAGACATATCAGAGCAGTTTGAAAGACTTTATAGCAAGTAATAGATCCAGCTGTGTTGAAGTGATTGAAGCCGAGCACACATATGCTACTGTTGGTGTTGAAAAGAAACTTATGGGTAGAATAAAGGAACATTCGTATGCAGTGTATAATGCAGAACCTGAAAGAAACAATGCACCTCTAGGTTACAGATTTAATCTTGATAATTTAGATTTTCATATCCGAGTTCGAGAAATGACACAAGAACATCAGAACATTTCTAGGCATTTCACACAAATTATGGCCTTGGTTGATCGTGTTAATTGTGAACATTTGTCAGATGAACCTGTTGGAGATTTGTTGAATGTTCAAAACAGTGAATTTCTCCCAACTGTTGAAGACAACTACACTTTGAGAAAAGATATGATACAGGTTGTATCCAACATTCTTGTGGAAAATCTACCATCCTTTGAAGTATTTAAGAACATATACCCAACACACTTCTTGCACATTTACTCTACAGAAATGGCAAAGAAATCAACTGTGGTATATTTCCATATCCGTGTTTTTGTTGAAAGTTCAGTTACTTGATTATTTTAAGATCTGAATTTATTTGGATGTTGCTCAGGTAAATAGTTTAAGTACAGTAAAATGCTGTATAAGTGGAAATTTTAGCGAGACGCATACTTAGCGATTTCTACCTAAAATCTAATGTTTTATTTTTAGCGAGCAGTAATTTTAGCGATATCTAAAATACGAACTAAAGAAGCTATTACAAATAATACGGAGTTAATTTTTTGCGATATTCTATTTAGCGATGTCAGCACCCTTGCTAATAATGCCAAAATTAAATCCTTGCTATAAATTCTACTTATATTGTATTTGTATAGCAAACAATTGGTTAAAGCAAATGAATTCTTATAACAATATCATTTGTTTTAATTATAACAATTAATATCAACAGGATAAATTAATAAAATATCCATATAAAAATTTATCTTAGCTATACCTAGAAGTTTGTTACAGCTTTGTGTTACTGTACATTGCTGTTGGAACTTTTTAATAGGGCATATTTATGTTATATAAGTAAAATTATTTATTAAAAGGCAGCTCAAACTTGTACCACCATTCATAATCAAAAGCAAACTATCTGACAATCTATTTGATTTGAAATGAAAATTACCCGGTATGATTTTCACCTGATTAATGGTTTTGAAAATGCAATACTAGTGTATTATTTATCAGGGGATGTGATGGTAAGGGAGGATATTAACATTAAGTATGCAGAGAAAGTTCTTTTTTAAACAAGTATTGGTAACAATTTTCAGTTTCTGTCTTGCTGGTCATTTCAATTTCTTCATATTCATTGTTGTTCAGAAGTGTTATAAGTTATTCCTTTTTCACTTTGAAAGCTTATTACTAACATTATAAACTAAAATGCTGCATGTGCATATTAGTGTAAAAAAAAAAAAAATGAACAAAATATGCAGCATTTCAGTGTATGTTATTGTTGAAATATTTCTTGTTACAGTTTGTTTCTTTTTTTTTTTTATGTAGAATGAGCAGTATTTTAGGGGGATTGCTGCTCTTGCATTCATTTAGTAACAAACAGTTGGTAAGCATTCACACAGACCAGTTGTTTTATGTGAAATACATGTACTATAAATGTAATGCACATGTAAAATTATGAAAGTAAACATTTCCACCTTTTTTTTCAAATTACAGATGAATTTAATTTTTTTTCTTTACAAACTCATTGCAACATGATGTGAAGGATAACTTTTTTCCTTGTTATATCACTTATTTATAACAAAAAATATGAATTTTTTAGATACCACTGGGCATTTTGCTTAAAAATGAAAACAAAACAAATGACATGATAGAGATCCTGGAACACTTGCATCAGTTTGTCCCTGGGGCAAGGACAGATGTGGATGAAATTCATGAAAGGTTATTTATTTTATTTATGATTAATAATTTGAATAAGAATCCATGAGCACACAATCATTAGTTCTAAATTATGAATGATGATTAATTTGTTTTCAGAGAGGAAAGAAATATCCAAATGCGAGCCATTCCAGTTGGAGGTGACCAACTTACATGCGAGAGGATACGTGGTGCACATATGGCCCGTCTGGATGCTGATAGCCAAGAGGAAAGACTGGAGGGACTAATTACGATGGTTGAAGACTTCCATGAGAAGATAAACTTCCTACAGGTAATGCAATAAAATTCTAACAGTTCATTAGTAGGGATGTAAAGATATACCTTTACATATCATGATGCACACAAATTTGGTCAGTTACTGACAGCAATTTTGAATACAAATTTCTTAAATACAGTTTGAAAATTAAACTTTACATCTTTTAATTGCTTTACAAAATGTAATATATATATTTGAATTTTGGAAAATAGAATAAAATAATTTATTTCAATACATCTAGGTTTCAGGGATGACCATGTGTTTGTCATTCTTGCATTTGTTTCAAACAGTTATGACTTTTGAATGGTTACTGTTTAATACAGCTTTTACGACTCTTCACAATTAATTACAACTTCTCTATTTATGCAAATTTTTATTACTTGTTTTTAGGAAAATGAAGATTTCATTTTTAAGATGGCAAAGTCTTTTTTTCATTTTATTGGGATAGTTTTATTATATTGTAGGCAATGATGGATAGGTTCTATAAAGCAGCCAGTGCAAGAGAAATGGGGACACTGTACCAACTCAGAAACATTATTAACAGAAGAAATGTTGTAAAAAATGCAAGTGCTGATTACCATGCGGTTGGTTCTTTTATTGATTTGGTTACAGATGCACACATTATCACAGCAGCTTTGAAAGCATTTGGTATGACAAATATTGAGGACCCTTGCCCAAAAATTCCTCATTTCATGGATCTTGCTGATGAAAATGCAAAAAAGAGAGTTTTGGATAAGATAGTTGGGGAAATGGTGGACACCTTTTTCTTGAACAGCTTTGCATTAACTGTAAATAGAATGGAAGGTAATGCAAATGAAATGGGGGGTCCAATTACAGATGATGGGGTATTCAATTATGCCACAAATGTTACAAAATATGGACTTCTTAGAAAAATTTCTGTTCTGGCCACCAGAAGTGGAGATGGTATTCGACTAATAAGGCACTGGAAATATGCCCTGTTAGTATATGACCTATCACACAAGATTAAGTACAGACTTGAATCTTTCCTACTTTTGGCTGGTGTGAATGCAGTTTTCACAGAAAAGCAGAGACATCAGATTATCTGGAACCGGTTTGTAAATTTGTCTGGAGGAAAAGATAAAAATCTTGATGGGGATTATGTCATGGAGTTGCTTAACAAGTATGCAAAAGGACGTGTAAAATTATTGGGTCCTAATCAAACACCAGAAGTTGTAGACAGGATCGGGAAGACAATGATGTTTTGCCATAATGTGAATGAAAAACTGGAAAGAGAAATTGGAGTTCATCAAGGAGGCACTGCTCATGCACAAAGAGACAAAACACTTGATTTGAGAGCTGTTGTAAACCAGTTAAAAAATGCTGATGTATTTTCCGTCATAAGAGGTAGGCGACATGACTCATTTAATGAACAATTTGATATGTTCCATGAAGTTAATTCACAGGTTCTTCATAAGTGGTTGAATGATAAGAAACAGGAGTATTCAAATGGAAAGTATGCATTTTAAGTGACTGTCTTATGAAATGTATGTGTCATTTTACTTTTGTGAAATATTTTGTTTTGATACTCAAATGTTTTCCATACCATATGCATTTCTTTTGATGTTAATGGTGCAGTTTAATTTCTAAAGATGATATGTTTCAAAAGTCTTAAACCATTTAATAAATTTGATTACACATTTTGCCATTTTTCAAACTCCTTTTGATGTATCAAGTTACTCTGTAAAGACATTTTCTTATATTAATTTTGTGCTTAGGCCATATAAAATTAATCTTTAGATTCTCATCCCCGCCCGCCCCTCTCAAAATGTTCCGCCCCGATGTTTTTTATTTTTATTTTTGGGTATTTTAATGTATTTTTATTAAGTAAGAATTTGGGTCAAAGTTTAAGAGTTATCTCCCGTCTGTATTAAAAGTCGCGTGTCGCTATTTATAGCAAAAACGCCATGTGAAGAATGGAGAAAAATCGGCAATAAAAGCAGTTTAAATGTGTAAGGAAAAGATAATTTGTCAGTATAGAGAAGGCAGAGAAGAAAAACTAGCATAAACACATATAGATACCATCACTGGCAGGAGTAAGTATGTAGAGAGATTGTATTGTAACTAAGTAAAAATAGACGAGGAAAGTCAAGTTATATATAACGATCTCCAGCTGTGTGACTTAGCTTTGAAATAAAAAAAAATCTACAACATCGTAGACAGACTTTAAGAGAAGGCCTAGATTTTTCAGTAGAATATTTATTAGAACATTTATATAGATTTTGCAAAATAAGAAGTCACGCATACACAGTTTATTGGTATCCCCACCTCATTTTGTTAATTCAGGGTGTGTCGTATAATGTGTACTTGATAATTTGTTAATTAACAATAAATATTTAACTTAAAAAGAAAAAATTCTTTAAATATTTAAAAGAATATGAAAAGAATTAAATCTATTCATATTTGCATTAAGGTAATGAAAAAAATGTGTACGGGGCGTCCATTGTTTTGTTGATACTTAGGCCTATATATAAATTAACAATTATAAAAAATAAAAAATAAAATCCGCCCACCCGCCCCAATTTTTTGGCAAATTAGGATGAGAATCTAAAGATTAATTTTACCTGGCCTTATCTGTGAATTAATAAATGTGATAAACACTTTTGAATGGGGTTGAATAGTTTTTCAGTTTATAAACAGAAAACTGGTAGCTGCAAGAATGAAGCCCTGTCCAATTTTTAAATCTATATCTAATCTTTTCAGAAAATTCAAAAAAAAAAAAAATAAAAAAAAAATTGGAGAGCTAAATTATTGCAACTAAAAAGAAGAGCTCAACATATCAGTGATAAACTTAGAGTGTAAATAATCAAGGTTGTATATACTGTATTCAGGGAAATTTTTGGCCCATTTTTATTTTCCCCCTTCCCTTATTTGAGCCAATTTAAAACAGAGCGAATTCAAAGAATGCAGTATAATTTCTTAAACAGTACTATGACTGAAAAAATTTAAAACAGGACAAACTTGTTTGCGAGTGTGAAAGGGGGATAATAACAAGGGACGAAAATAACCCTGTATACAGTATTTATATTTGCTTCAAATTAATTAAATATTCAGAGCTCTCAAAGAATTCAAAGATAATAAATCAGTGTGATGCTTTCATCATATTATTAAATATGTAAGCACATCTCATTTGCATCAGATGTATAAAAATGTGCAATGCAATAATGTAAACACTTCTCAATGCCTTCTTTATTTGTAAGGAAAACAAGTGTGAAATGTAAATATAATAATTTAATATAATACAGCACTGAAATTAACAAACAAGCATAAATTTGGGAATGGTGCAAACCTAAAAAAAACTGTTTATCTAGGCACTGCATGTCACATTTTAAAAAAAAATAATTGAATGAACAATGAGTTACATATAAATACCTGAATATACAGAGAAACAGGGATGTTAAATTTTGGTGAACTCTATTTACAGGTGCAATTTATCACCATTTAAAACATGGTATCATTAACAGACTGCATATAAAAGTGTAAGATTATCTGAATGTATTACTTCTACATCATGGAGCTACTAAAATTGAAACTGAGGCACATAAATCGATCAATCATCATGATCATCAAGTACTTCATCAATAATGCACATCACTGAACTTGCAAGATTTTTGTCAAATATGTACTCAGACAATAAATCCTCTATACTACCTATATAGTGAACATTGCTTACAACTGAATCAATCAATGAATCACTTAATCCAGTTAAGATACCAACATTTAGTAAAGATGGACCACTGTCCTCTAGACATATTTCTCTATACTCCTTAAGTTTTTCAGATATTTTGTTGCGCTGTCCTTCTGACACCGTATGGCACATCACTAATTCGCAATTTAAGGTAGCAGCATGCAAAGCAGCATTTTCTTCAAAGTCTGACAAAAGAGAGTCATGTAAAGGTGGACAATTTAAACATTCACATGTTTTACAGCAATTATCACAGCACAAATGTTTTGGAGTTACTGGTAAAGATTTATTGACATCAGGTGTGAAGAATTCTTGCAAAAGCACTCTTCTGCAGGTTTCAGCCATTGCATATGACCTCATTTTGTCATCCGTTGCTGTTTTGCCAATGTCCATTCCATGATAGTACAAGACTGACATTGCACTTCTACCATCTCTGCCACACCTCCCGAATTCTTGCATGAATTCCTCAATAGATCTTGGTGCTCCCCAGTTTAATACCATATCTATATCAGGAACATTTACTCCTAGGCCAAAAGCAGAGGTACAAATGACCACCCTTATCTTGCTATCAACTTTTGGAAATTCATCCATGACAATAGTTTTGCACTTATTTGATGTTGAATGGTGATACATAGCAACTAATCTATTCTTAGCACAATGAACACCACAGTATGCATTGTCTCCCAGAACATCTGTAAAGAGTTTGAACAGCACTGAACACGCTTTAATGCTGCGACAATAAATAACCGTCTTGGGACATTGCTGCTTATGATTCCTTAGGTTTTCCATCAACCACGTCAACGCAGGTTTCCCATCACGAGGTGCTTTAACACTATTAAGAATAATGTTTTTCCTGTCACAATTGCCAACAACAACATTTCCTCTCTCCATACAAAGTTTCTTCATAATTGAAGTCCTGGAGATTGGTGAAGCAGTTGCTGTCAATGCCAACATGTTAGAGTTTGGTAGAATACTTCTTAGCTCTGCTAATCTTCCATAATCCGTTCGAAATTCATCTCCCCTGTAATTATGGAGTACATTTATAAAACATTTATACCAGGATCAAGATGAATCAGGGAAAATTTGAGAAAAAAAAATTATTTCACAATAGTTAAGATATGAACTGTAAGAGAAAAGTTTCAGTTTTTAGCTTACATGTGCTAAATAGCCTGCATCTTGTCTTAGCTATATGTAGTCTATTGATATTGTGTTTTAGTAAGTGTGTATTTTTGGGGGGGGGGTATTTTACATGGCCACTTTAAACTTTTAAATAACAATACAACTGTACTGTGTATCCCTTTAAAAAAATGTTATTTAATTTGTTGAAAAACATTCCTATGAACTAATATGTAATTATGTTCACTTTATAACATTATAGTTATCTAAATTTCTAATTTAATTACAAGCATTTCATTATCTTATATAATAATATGCAACTTTAGTTACTTTACGTACCATTGTTCCACACAATGTGCTTCATCCACAACAATAGCTGCTACTCTTGATTGATATATTTCAGTAGAAAACAACTGCCTCCATTCTCCATGAAAAAGAGACTCTGGGCTCATCATGATGATAGGAACTGATCCACTTGCAAGGTCTTTTTGGGTTTCTGAAATATCAATTATAATATCTATTACTGAAAAAAAACACATACAATCAATACACCTTGCTTCAAACAAAATGTATGATGAAATGTTGGATTTGCACATGTTTTACGAGTCTTAAGATACATAAATACCACAACATGTATGTATATATTAATATATAAAAGTTATATATATCATTATATAAGTTTTCAAAAATCGAATGCTTTATCTTTGCTGTGTTACTGGTTTAACTCCTTAGAATACATATAATCATATATAGCCTTGCACTTGCAATTTTTGGTAAATTTTCATAAAAAACAAAATTTGACATAGCTGTACACAGGGGATGACAAATCCCATTGCCCGACGCCCGGGGCTAGTGAAATTTAGGGTTGGGCAAGTGAAATTTTATCAACCACTTGCCCGTGGGCAAGTGACTTAATCAATTATCAAAAATAAAATCAATATCTATGCCAATATTCTACTCACTATTTTTTATATATATATTTATAAATACAGTATAAGTTAATGGTAGGGCAGGCAAAAATTCAGGTAGGGTAAGTGAATTTAGACCATGTACTTGCCCTTGGGCAAGTGCCTTAAAAATCTATTTGTCAGCCCCTGTGTACATGAAGCTTCTATGAGTTTAAATGAAGCTACGATGGGTGGTTCAAGCTATGTACTAGACGTATTAATGCTGAGTTATTGCATATATATGACCATTTAATTACACAATAAATAACAAGCCTTCATATATTTACAATAACCTAATAATTTGCTTGGAAATATTCATGTACATATATAAATGTTCATCACATGGTACATGTATGACATTTTTAACCCACCTGGTGTTTGTACTTTGCTTGCGTACACACAACGAATCCCACTATCTGCAATATTAACAACCTGATCCTCCATCAGGGCCACTAATGGTGACACGACGACGACGATGGTCCCTGAAACACCTTTGTATTCACAGGGGCTTGTCACGAAATATTTATCTTCTTTTAATAAAGTTACCCCTACTATAAAAATACATTATAGTAGGGGTAACTTTATTAAAAGAAGATAAATATTTCGTGACAAGCCCCTGTGTTGTATTGGGTGTTGCTAAAACGCGGAACGGAAAACGGAACGGAACGGAAAACGGAAAATATTTCTCAAGCAAATAACAAAGATTCGATATAAATCAGATTAAGAACAATCTTCTTGTTGTAAAAGTCACTTCTAATAAAAATTTATTGTAAACTATTATATATTTATGAGTCATACACACATACAAAATGCTACTGAAATTCGACCCCCCCCCCCCACTTACACACACAAACCATCGGCGTCGGAAGAAAATTCAAAGTGGGGGGGGGGGCTAAGTGTGACAAAAAATATACCTTCAAAAAAATCCTTGCAAGCAAAAAAAATCCTATTTTCTAGGGGGGGGGGGGGGGAGTTTGAACTTCAATACCATTTTTTTTTTTCCAAATACAACCACTTTCACCATTCTTAACCTATACTGCAGTGTGTCTGTGGAAAGTGTGGGGGGGGGCTAAACCTACGAAACAATGTTCAATGGCTATACTAAGTATATGTTTGGAAAAAGAGGGGGCTAAGACACCCCCTCCCCCGGTTTCGAGGCCTATGCAAACACACACACAAAATTGGATTTTCGGACATTTCCTCCATTTTTGCTCGTCAAATTTGTTGTATGTTTGTATTTTTTTCTGACCCCCACCCCCTCTTTCAATTTGTTTCCAATGTCAATGTCTGTAAAGACAAAAATAACTAGTTATGATATTCAGATTATGCACGCAGTGTCGAATTCTCGAATGATGAAAGAGGGAGTGGCAGTTTCGGGTCTGTGTAGGGACCCACAGCCACATTAAAAATTGATTTATTAAATCTTATGTTTATTTTGGAGTCAAAAAAGAGGGGGGGGGGGGGGGGTCAGACCTATCACAGCTTATAAGACTTTTCTGATGAGTGGGAATATTTACGGGGTCATTCATAAACAACTCCCCCCCCCCCCCCCCCCCGCACAACATACAAACATATGTACCTCAAACCAAAAAAAACAAACAAAATTTAAGTTTAAATTGAAAGATTCTGCATTATATCTTCCACATGAAAGATTTCCTACTTTGTCTATCCAGAAAACGACTCTATTTTGAATAAAATTTAACAACCAGTGAGTATGAGAGATGTTTATTCGAGCTTGCCGTTAAGATTTGTACTAAACGTGATCTTAATATTTCTTTTACATTTTATTTCTCTTTCCGTGGTTCAATAAGATATCAAATATTGCCCCCCCCCCCAGTCATAACCTTTTTACTACGGAAATGTTCATTCAAGTTCACATCCTCACTTTTTGTGAATGTAATTAATTTAGTAAGTTAGTGTAAAAAAATAGTACTGAAAGATGTTGAAGTTGAAACTTATCCCCCCGCCTGAATCAAACAATTGTTTTCTTTTTGTGTTTTATGCCCCTCCTGCATGAATCAAACAATTGTCTTCTTTTTGTGTTTTTGCTTGTCAAATACTTTTCAAGTTCGTTTACCCCCCTCCCCCTTTTCAAATTCGATTCTAGGTGACTGCTATGCTAGCGATTTTCGTACATAAGAGATGAGCATGACAAATTCAACTTTTATTTAATAGTGGGGGATTGAATGTGTACAAGATATATCGTTTATGATAAAATTTGTACATTTTAAATGATTTAATCCAAAATAATATATTCCGTTTTCCGTTCCGTTCCGTTTTCCGTTCCGCGTTTTAGCAACACCCCTTTGTATTCGTCTACAAGTGTAGGTATAAGAGAATATATTATGGTCTTCCCGTACCCTGTTGGTAATACGCCTAGTACGTCTTTGTTGTACACAATTATGTCTTTAAGTATAACTAATTGAAGTTCTTTTAGTTGAAAATTTAATTTTCTCCTTTCCATACACACTTCAGACTAGTCTAAAGCTGTACCAAACTTCTCTTCCGCCATTTTTTTTGTGTTGTTTATATCAGCCAATGAAAAACCATACCGATTTCTCGGTAAGCCTCGACTTGAAATCACAAAAATTAAATAGGAATCAGTCTCAGACCAGACTCTCGCTCGGGCCAAGTCTCGAGAGCGAGAGTCTGGGGAAAACGAGACTAAGCCAGAGCCAATGTCAGAGCTACTCTGAACTCATCGGGTTTTATAATATGCAGAACACCGACAAATAAAAGGTTCCGAACACATTAGTAGGGGTGTATATGGCAAATACCCCTTCCTGAAAACAAACTAGTTTGATCCAAGGTATACACCGAAAGGAGATGGGTGAACTTAGCGTGCAGAAAGCCCACTAGCTTCAGACATATAAAAATCATATTCAAGTGAATTTAGTATTTAGAGTAAAGTTCTTATCATTGATTTTAATGAAATCATGATAATCAAAAAGTTTTGAGAATTTTTTTAAATTAAAATTTATTGCGTGGACCCTGAGGTCCACGCAGTAAATATATAAGCGAGGTTAAATCGGATGCCATGGGCAAACGACAGGCTACGCAGGCGCGAGAATGCTAGAGAGTTCGCACCTTAGGTAACTTGCCCGTAAAATAATTCGCCCTATTCAAATTAGAACGTTATTCATTGGAAAATCGCGCTTTTAAACCCACATTTTGCATTTACATATTCATTGGTGGATCCAAATTTCTCTCTTATATATATACTTTTATATACAAACTAAACAGTGATTCTACGGTAGAAGCATTTTAAAAGGTGGGAACAACTTGCAGTTTACTGTACAGATACACGTAACTTAACATCTTGAATGCAACGACTAGTTCTAGCTTTTAAAAGATAGAACAAGTTTTCACCGGCATTAGTTTTGTGCATCAAGGTTCGTAAAATAATTTGATATTTCAGCAATCCAAATACCGTTTGATAGAGGTCTGTGGCAACGGTTTTTAATGTAGGGGGGGGGGGGGGGGCAAAAAAATCTGCGTTCTACAGAACTGTGCTACACGTGAACCATCAGATCTCTATTTTTCCCATGATAGATTTCTTCCGTATAAATCCAGAACATGTGTCATTCCCAACCATTATGAGTTACATGTATCGAAATAGCCCGATTTTTTAAACTGACAAAACTAAAGGCCGCTAATCGGAGACAAAATTTAACAATTTTGCTTTGAGACTACAACCAGTCATAAGTAGGCAGATCATTGTAGAAAATGTGAACAAACCTACATGAATATTCACTGCACCTAGAAATTTTCTAACTTGAATTTCGGTTAGAAAAACATGCATATGGTCCACGTATTGCAGTCCTTTTTTAAAGGACAGCAACTTGTTCTTTTATATAAAAAAAATAATGTAGTAACCATTGGGTTCGATCCCTGGCAATAAAAATCCTGAGGTGCATTCTCTAGTTAGAGTAGCACGATAACCACTACGCTACACAAGTCCTGATGAAGTGTGGCATTTAAATCATGTTTGTGATATGACCATTGACTTAAGGGACTTCAAGTATTTCTTGAAAAGATACAAAAGTTATGTCATAAAATTATATTTTTAAGGTATAGTGGGTCTTTGCTCCATAATTTTGGAAACCGAAATATTTATGTGTGTATGCAGACTTTGAGGATTAACTCTCAAAAAAGTGGAGAGACCCACTCATATCGAAAAAAAGTGTTATAGTGTGAAAAAATGACTCGTTTTGTCCTCTTCCGTGTGTGTATAGTATATCACAGGCAAATAACTTCAATCTTCATGAGATTTGTGCAAGTTGTAGAGATTTTACACAAAGTATTCTTTAATGTTAGATGAACTATTAAGGAAAACTTTGATATAATTAAGATTTAATTTTTCACCTTCATGACATTTGAAATGCCAAGGTAAGGTCTTACATATTTTCAATAAAATAAATTAAGATTTCCCCTACGATTTTTAAAGTTCATAGGTTCAACATCAGTTTACCGAATTAATAGAACGTGGTGGAATTTAAAGGCGCAAATTTTCACTGTCATAATTTAAAAATTTTCAAAATAAAATAATGTCATGGTTAAGTCGGAATTATGCTACGGATTTTGGCTTATATGATTGCTCTGTTATTTCTCAAGATGGATAGCCATGTCCATATGGCATATGGACATGATGGATATTTCTCATGCATGTCCTCCGTTATCTCATGTTTTGTTAATCTTTGACTGTATTTTGTCTTCTCAGAAGTAGTTTTTTTTATTATTCATTGTTTCATTATAGACGTGAGGATTCGGACAAGAGAAAGAGGAAAAAGTCTGAGAGCAGCTCAAGTAGTTCCTCAGATTCCTCAGATTCAGATAGTGACTCGAGCTCCTCCTCCAGTAGCAGCTCCTCAGAGGATAGAGAGGACAAAGATCAACAAAGAAGGTCAAGGTCAGGAGAGGAAAAAAGAAGGCATTCATCCCACTCTGATGATAACAGGTCAGATTCTTCGTCTCGTAAACAAAGAGGCAGGCATATTGAAGTAGTGAAAAGAAGTAGAAGTCCACGAGATGAGAGGTCTAGATCACATTCCAGTTCTAGATTGTCCAGGCGATCCAAGTCTCCTTCTGTAAGAGGAAGACCATCTCCTGCAGGGTCAAGGTCAAGCTCCAGAAGTGGCCAGAAAGTATCATCACGGCATTCTTCATCTCAACGTTCCATTTCTTCACCTTCATCCAGACGTGAAAAGGATCATTTGCAATCCCTTAGCCAAGTTTCAGATGAAGTAAGAAGATCATCTTCTAGGAGTTCACAGATTGACAGAAGAGATACAGAAAAGCAGACCAGATCTCCCACCACTAGCCCTCCACCTCAAAAACATGACGGCGAGGAAAATCAGAAAAAGACACCACCATCAAGCCCTCACAGAGAAGGTGAAGATCGAGAGGGGCGATCTCCGGACTCTAGTCCTCCTCAGAGAAGTGAGAAAATTAGACCTATAGATGCATCACCAGAGGTACCTCCATCTGATAAAAAATCTCGAAGACATTCTTCTAACTCTTCCTCTCCGAGTCACACTCCTCCGCGCGACGACAGATATGACATGTCTAAATACGAAGAAGAAAGCGGGGCATCAGAGTCGGAGGATGAGAAAAAGGGTCGTAAAAAGAAACACGACATGCGGAACTTTGAGAGTGAGCCTGAGAGTGGAGAATGCACAGATTCTGAAGATGAAAGGAGACTCAAAAGTTCAATTAAGGTTTGTATCGATAAATAGTCACCAGCAGAAGCAGATTTTATTGTATTTCATTGCATATATTTGATCTGGCAATATTATTTACAAATTAAGGTTGTCAGAATGAAACCATTCCTGGATTTTGTAATCTGACAATTTTCGATACATATATACTGTTACAAAAATTGCATTTGATTCTCCAATGCAAGTATTGTGGAGAAAGCAAATAGACTAATAATTTTTTTTTCAAACAAAATTGAATTAGATTTTTGGGGGTAAAAATAAAAAATAAAGTAAATAGATCCTTAAATAAATTTATACCGAAATTGACCATGGAAGTAAGTGCTGGAAGAATTTTAATTGTAGATTGTTTGTTATTGGTCACTGGTTTTGTTAAAAAATAGAAGTACATGTATCAGCTTTCGATAACCAGAATTTTTATCCATTTACATCTTGCAGACAGACAGTATTCCATCTCACGTCACACTTGGCAAAACACTGATACAGTTGTGCTATGTAGGCAAATTTATCGCATATTTTTAGGCAAATTCCATCATCTACATGTTTGTGTGTTTATTATGCATGGGCAAATGTAGGATTAGCTGTGCAAAGTTTAAATATACTGTTTAAAGGAAAATATTTTTCTAAACAATTCACCTATTAAATGTATGACATTCTTATTATGTGATTTATGTAATGGTTTAAGGTAAACATGTTACTTTAGTATGAATTTAAATTTTTTATAGCCATATCCCATTTGCCCATGGCTTTTTTTGTTGTCATGTAGATGCATGCCATGGAAAAAAAAATACAGGCCCTGTCTCTAGGAATGGATTTTTTTCTTCAAGATTGTTTTAATTTCCCTAGCATTGGCTTTATTTGTGCATGAATTGATAAAATATGGGAATGACTTGGACCAAAATCCTCATAAAAGCTTAGTATAATCTCCATGGTGACATTCCTTTTATTAAAGGTCAAGGTGTAAAAAAAAAAAATGTATGCTTTCAATGTTGATATGGTAATTTTCTTTTATATTATTATTGATATGACTATGGAGACCATACTATTATATTATGCTATGTCATAAGGAATATGACATTTTTTCCTGTTTAAAACATTTTTATTTTGCATGCTGATATGTGATTTGTTTAAAGGTGCATGAGATAAATACAAGTTTCATTTGAAAAAGTCTAAAAAATGATGAATAATTCAGTGCCTATCATTTTTGTACAAGTCTCTTGAAAACTTCACTGAAAGAGAAGACATTCTTGATTAAAAAATAAAACATATGTTTTTGAAAGACTGAATCGTGTAGAATTATTTCAGAGGAAAATGGAAGAGGAGGATGGGAGTCGTAGGAGAGGTGAAGGTCGACGAGGGTATTCCCCCAACCGCCGGCGAGACGATAGAGATGGCAGAAGACGTAGATATAGTCCGGGGGGAAATAGAAGAAACGGTATGAAACAAGATATAAAAAAATAATTTAAGATGAAAATAATGTGGCATGACAGATACATAAAAAGGAATGGTATACATTTCAGTTAAGTTTAATTTAAAAGAAACGATTAAAAAGTATAAAAAATACATTGAATTTACTCAGCTTTCTGATTTGGTTATGAAATTAGACTGTAAATCAAGAAAGCTTACTCAGTAATATATTTCTTGACTTGGTAGATCGATTCCGAGATGATAGACCTAGGGATCGCAGGAGATCACGTGATAGGAGAAATGATAGAGATCATAATTCATTGGAAAGAAGAAAAGATGATGACCGTCGCAGATCCCCAACTCAAAATGGAAGTAAAACAGATGGCGATAAAGACAAGTAATACTGCCTTTAAAAAAAATGTGTTTCTATAGGAAAAGTCAAATAAAAAGATATGCAAGGGTTGTCCCAAAATTCTGCAGACAAACATATTTTCGTAGGAATTCTTTGTCATAAATTATTGAAACTTTGTTCACAAATTAAAACAATAATGATTAAAAAAATTATGAACAGTAAATTAATATTTACACAAAAGAACTAATTTAAATGCAATATTTTATTGAGTAGTCTAAGGCAGCTTTCTATCCAAATATTGCAATTGAAAATTGTACACGATGTTTAATATCTTATAAAATGTATTTATTATGTGTGATTTCCAAAAATAAAAATTCTCTATATTGCATTATGAATTTATCAACCCAGAAAAAATTAGAGAAGTACAATAACTTTTGCTAAAAGATGTGAGCTCAGTTTACGGAATTTTGGGACATCCCTTATAAGTATCATAATGCCAGTTTGAATTTATTTAGTGAACGAATGTAATGTTATAAATCTACAGAGCCACTGAAGAAAACCAGAAAGAAGGAGAGAAAGCTGAGAATGCGGCGAAGAAGTCCAAGGAGGCAGAAGTGTTGTCGCTGACCACCAGGACTGGAGGGGCATACATTCCCCCCGCTCGACTGAGGGCCATGCAGGCCAGCATCACTGATAAGTCAAGGTACATATACAGAAGCACTTAGTTCACCATACTCAGGCCATGCAGGCTAGTATTACCTATGAGTCACAGTGAGGCAGATGTATCTAAGATTCAGATATTATAGAGAACTGTGTTGTATCTAAGAGTTGGTAAAATGAAAACATTCCTAGTTTAGTGTAGATGAATAAGCTATACATTCTCACAGTTCAAAACTACCTATAAATATTTAAGTAAATATATGTGAAAAGTAACTATTTCTCTTTCAGTGAACCTTTTCAGAGGATTGCATGGGAAGCTTTGAAGAAAAGTATCAATGGTTTGATCAACAAAGTCAACGTGTCAAACCTCCATTTTGTTGTCCAGGAATTGTTCCAAGAGAACATAGTCAGAGGAAGGTGAGATCAGTATTAGTCATGCTGCATACGTTTACTTTTTTCTGATAAAAAGGTTATATGGACATTATAAGGCTTAATTTCTTGAAGATAACTAAAAAACAGATTTGATTTTTCGGCCTTCTCTGTTTGTGTCTCTATCAAAAATCATTTGAAAATTGAACATGGTAAATGATTAACAAGCATATAAATTACAACATACCCCCCTCCCCACTTTCTCTCCCCCTTGGATTTATAATGAGTATTAAGAATTTTATATGATGAGTAAATTTCGCATTTGAAGTTTGTAATTTAATGAAGAGTTTAGAGTATGCCATGTTTTCTAGGTTTATGATTTCAATCTTACCTTTTCAGAGGTTTGGTGGCCCGTTCAGTAATTCAGGCCCAATCTGCTTCTCCCACATTTACACACGTGTACGCCGCCCTGGTGTCAGTTATCAACACCAAGGTAAGAATACACAAGACTCAAAAGAGAGGTGCAATCTTGTTCAACATGTACACATTTTTAAAACAAATTAATTCAATTAAAGAAATCTTTCACCAGTTAGAAGAGTTTTCCTGTCATGTGGCCTCTCATTTAAGTTTCTTTTGTTTCAGTAGGAGTTATCTGCAGTATTTCTAAATTATAGACATGTTAGATTTATTTTGATCTATTTTACAGTTTCCACAAATAGGGGAGTTGATCCTGCGACGTCTTGTGATTCAGTTCCGTCGTGGATTTAAGAGAAATGATAAGAATCTTTGTCTGTCATCCACCCGATTCATTGCTCATCTGGTCAACCAACAAGTGGTAGGTCTGCTCTGTCACTAGATACAGTAAAACTCATTTAGTACAAACACGAATATTGCAAATTCACGGATACAACAAAGTTATATTGGATCCCCAGCTATATGAATTTAACAAATTCCTTAAACGGAAGTTAGCAAAACTTCATTATAACCGAGTTTTGCTGTAGGAGGGAGGGGGGGGGGGGGGGTACATGTATAGATTTCATGTGAGAATTTACTAATAAAACTTTCCAAGTCTTTTGATTCTTGCACACTTAGTATTAAAAGTAAGGTTAATATACATGTATGTGGTATTACTGGTGTATAACATTAAGGGTGTTGTTTGTTGTTGATTTCAGGCCCATGAGGTGCTGGCATTAGAAATCCTGACCCTTTTACTGGAGACCCCATCGGATGACTCAGTGGAGGTGGCTGTCGGGTTCCTGAAGGAGTGTGGACAAAAACTGACCGAAGTCACCCCTCGCGGAATCACAGGTAATTTATTGAACAACAGAGGAAAGGATCAGAAAAATTACATTTAATGCTGCATCAGCTCTGTGTGTTTTACAACTCCTTTTTTTATTGCCTAGTGATAATGTCTTATACCTGATGCTAAACGTTTAATGCATAAAAAAAGCTGACTGATTTGTACTTGTTTAAGCAATATTTGAGAGGCTGAGGAATGTCTTACATGAGGGTCAGATTGATGTGAGGGTGCAGTACATGATAGAGGTCATGTTTGCCATCCGTAAAGACGGCTTCAAGGACCACCAGTCAGTTATAGAGGAACTAGATCTCATCTCGGAGGAGGACCAGTTTACTCACCTCCTGACGTTAGAAGACGAAGGAACAGCTGAGGAAATCCTAAGTATGGGAACCAGTTATATTCAGTTTTGATCTGCTTGAAATTGTATACTGTAGAAGCATACATTTTCGTGGGGATAAAATTTCGTTGATTTGTCATCAAAACTAGTTTCGTGGGCATTTAATATCGTTTTTTTTTAGGGATGTCAAATCGGTCAATTTTCAATACTCGGTTACTCGGACGTTTTTCCGATCGAGTACCCGGGTACTCGATACAAGTGTAAATAAATATGAACAAGTAAATTGAAGACTGTAAAACATTGTAAACTCTTGAAATAAAACCAGATGCACTGATAGGAGGCTTATCCGTAAATGTATTTCTGTTGTAATAATGATGAGCACTTCGTGCCCGACGAAATTTAATATAACAATTTTTAAATTCAATTTATTTATCAGACAAACACAAGAAATAAAATCATAAGTTGTTCACAGTGTTTTTGTTTGAAAAAATAATCTGCTTCGTAATTGTTATGTAACTCTTTGTCGCGTTTGACGACCAGGTATCAGTTGTCAGAGCTACGTACAGTATCAACTTGAACTTGATCTTCTTGAGCTCTCATAACAGAGCGGATTTACGATTTTAGTACACTTGTTCGATCCGAGATTTATATAGTATTACAGGACGGTATTTTGTAGTTTGATGCAACGATGGACATTAGTTTTTTTAAAGCCTTTGCCTTCAACCAGTTTTATTGGCATGTAATCAAGCACAACCATATCAACAATCGCACGTGTAATATCATCCGCTCTTTTCCCGAGAATTTACAGCTTCTCGGAGAATTAACAAAATTATCTAATTTATTTAAACATAATGGATCTTAAATGATGTTCAGTGAAAACAGTGTTTACACTGCCACAGGCGATAACGGTCATTTAGAGTCGTAGTAAACCCTAATTACTGTATGTACAAGTGCAATGAGCATTTTACGTTTCAAAAAAAAGATTGTTTAATGCATTAATAAATTAGATTAGAAATATTCAAAAATATCCATCCGAGTAACCAAGTACTGATTTTAGTATTCGATACTCGGACGTTCGATCGAGTACCCGGTTAACCGGGTACTCGTTGACATCCCTAGTTTTTTTTAGAGTAACCCTATTCAATATATAGTCATATAAAATTTCGTGTGGGATTTAATTTTGTTGATAATTGTTTATAACGAAATGCACGAAATTTAATCCCCCACAAATATTTCTGCTTTTACAGTAGTTCCTGTTTTTTGAAAAACATCCCTGTAATTTTTTATTCATTTTTATTTGTTTTTGTTTTCAGATGTATTCAAGTTTGATCCTGAGTATGAAGCAAATGAGGAAAAATACAAAGAACTGAAAAAAGGTAATAGAAGAATAGTTTTTTTTAAGTGAAATGTAACTATAAAAATAAAATATATCTGCATATTAATTAAGCTACTGTTGAACTTTTTAACTGCTTGAATACTATTGTTTGATTGTTTTACAGAGATCCTGGATGAGGGCAGCTCTGATGAGGAGTCGGGGAGTGGATCCGGGTCTGAAAGTGACAGTGATGAAGAAGAGGGGGAAGGTGAAGGTACATCTTAATGATCATCTCGGTGGTGGATCTAAGTTTTATAGATGAATACACTTTACAATATTTGTATATATTGTTGTAAAAGAGAACACACTGTAATTCACCAAATGTTTCACTATACCTTATTTTCTTGAGATAGTAATATTTTATTTGTGAACAAGACAAAAAATTCACCATTTCTAGTTATGGTTGTATGTAATCTCAATAAAAGCAGTCACATATATGAAACCATATGAAACCAAAATAAAGTGTTCTTGCAAATAAATAGTGTTTAGAGTATTTGGAATCATATGCAGAGTTTGTTGGGTTGGGAAGGAGGAGGGGGTTGATAGATGTGAAATGAGATAGAGGTTTGAGGTTAAGAAATTTCTGGTAAATAGGAGTTTAAAACAATAAAGTGTGAATTGCACTTAGGTATTTACAGCTGTACATGAATATACATAATTATATGCAATAAAATTGTTGATGAACAGAATTTTGATCAAAGTATTAGTGATAGGAAGATTATTAATAATTTCAGATAATATTGATAGGAATAATTTCTATCTTCATGTTATTATTGAACAGAAGGAGAGAAACAGACAATAATTGACCAGACAGAAACTAATCTGATTGCCCTCAGGAGAACAATCTATTTAACCATCCAGAGTGCCTTAGACTTTGAGGAATGTGCTCACAAACTTCTAAGAATGGAACTCAAACCTGGACAAGAGGTACACACTGCTAAAGATATAAAGCTGAAATGAAAATTCATGAAATCTTCATTATGTCTAGATAGATATCAATATTATTCTCTATTTCAATATGATATGGTTGTTTTCCAGGTTGAGTTATGTAACATGATTCTTGATTGCTGTGCACAGCAACGTACTTATGAGAAGTTTTTTGGATTGCTAGCTCAGGTAATAAATTTTAGATGACTCGTTATACAACACATTTTTAGAAAAGCGTACTGTATACAGGGTTGTTTTCACTCCATTTTCACACCCAGTCATAGTTTTGTTTAAGAAATTATACTATATTCTTTGAATTCGCTCAGTTTTAAATTCTTCCATGTGCAATATTACCGGTATATCGGTATATTGCGGTATTAGCCACGATGATAATATATCGCGATATGAAAATCAGATACCGGTATTTCACGATATTTATAAAAATATATAAAAACCTCCTTTATTGTAGAAACTGTTAAAATAAAACTGGAAACTTCTAAGTCTTTTTCTTTCTCGTTGAAAGAATTCTTCGTCAGTTTCGTTCGGGACAGAGAAAGAGAGAGGAGAGAGAGGGGGTGGAAGCTTTTAATTCACTGTTGTAGTTTTGAATATCTTACTTTGAAATAAAATTACTAATTAATAAGACTTTAAAATAAAATTTATAAGAAAGAAATATATAAAACATTTTTACAGGGTGTATACCATATGCATTGCGGTTCTCATAATCTCACATTGAATCTACACGATCGACATCGCGGTGAAATGTCAAGTTCAGTATACATGTACATATTACAAGTAAATGGTCATCCATGTTTTCACTTGTAGCAGTGTTGTTTTAATTATTTTTAATAACTTTCATGCCATTTCAAACACCTTATGCTATAGCAGGAGCATGTATATATTAAAACAGGCCATTTCCTGATTGTACGTCTTGATGTGAAATTAGGTCGGGTTAGATTAAATTACCAAAACGCACGAAAACAGGTCACAATTTCTTTCTGGTTTTTTAAATTTTATTTTGTAACCACAATAAAATTATTTTCATATAGGCTAATATGTATATTGTTTTAATCTTTAATAACATTTTATGCTACTTCATTAACCCCCCCCCCCCCCCCCAAAAAAAAGAATTCAATGAAAAAAGATTATATAGCCTAATCTGTAAAAAAAATTTATTTCAATGTGAAAATTCTCCAAGAGAGTTCATCTTGTTTTACTATTTTACCTGGAATTTGATTAAAAGTAAAGTGTTAATTTGGTGTGCAATCAATGTCTTATCCCTCCTCCCCCTTTTAAACTTTAAGATAAATTCAAATAGTCTTTGAACTTGACAGCATTTCAAACATTCTGCTCAAATTTATTAATGATAATTAATCTACAATATATTGCAATATATTGCAATATTCAAAGTAAAATATTGCAATATATCGCAATATGGATTTCCTTTGCAATACCCAACTCTACATTACAGTTTCTATTACCAGTATGCTTATACTGAAGAGCGTATTTTCAATCATCCTGCTAGAGAGCTACTAGCTACATGTATACATTTTTTTTATCACAATGATTAAATATACAGCTTGAATTTTAAATTTGCCATTTTACAAAACATCTTGCATTCATATTTGCAGAAATGGCAGATAGTGATGATGAATATGATCGGAGAAAGGGTCGAGAAAAGTTTAGGAGAGAGCGCAATGATTATGAAAGACGAGAGGAAAGAAGAAGCCGTGATCCAAGAGATGTTTGGGACAGAGACAGGTTATAAATCTACATCTTATCTTACTGAAATTGTGGGCAAATTTAAATATAGAGTCTTTGAAATTAATGCTATTTGAAACAAACATGAATAGTTATAATAAAATGCTTTTCTAGGGTAGTGTACAAATAGCATCTTAAAAATTTCAGGTCAAGTGGTAGAGCAAGAGAAGCCTGGAGCAGCAGAAGCAGAGAGAGACATGATCCCTACAGAGAGTATGACGCCAGGCGACGGGAGAGGTACAGCCCTAATGTCAGACGAGACATGAGTCCTCCTCACGCAAAACGAATGAGACGGGATTGGTAGGCTATTAACTCTTCTAAAATATGATTATTTTCAGTAAGCAATTGAATATCTTGATTTTTTATTTACAAAGGAATGATTAAACTGTGAATGTATAAATCAATTTTATTAAAGGGATGACCAAGGTTACCCTCCTTATGACATGGGTGGATATGGAGGAACTCCAATGCAGCCACCCCCCACCTGGGGCCCCTCCCCAGAAATGAGGGGTCCTCCACAGGGTGATTTTAACCCTGGACAAGGAGGAAGGTAATATTTTTGTAAATGCTTGAGATTAAATTAAATATTATTGTATGATATATTCAAAAGTTGAGCATGTGCAAATGAAAATTTTCACTTTGTAAAACTAGTAGATACTTTTTAATTTTATCTATATACTTTTGTCTTTTTTATTGTAGAGACCTAGAATTTCCCACCCAGCCCCCAATGTTGACATTTAAACAGTTTTTATCCCAGCAAGAAGATAACATCAGTGACCAAGATGCCATTAAAAAATATAATGAATATAAAGACGAGTTCAAAAGACAACAAATTAACGAATTCTTTTTGGCACACAAAGAGGAAGAATGGTATTTTTTTAAGTTTCGGAATTTTTATATAACTATCTAAGTCTTGATAAAGAGAGTCAAAGTGGAAAACAATTTTGAAAATTGGATGACTATTTTATTGTTTTCTTTATGATATAATCTGTAATTTTTTTTAGTAATCAGTTCCCCATGAAAATGTGTGTGATTAATGAATGATTTTATTTGCAAGAACAGAAGAGGAATAGCTTTTGCATTGCATGTTTCCTTTTTATCATGGAAACGAAGCAGCTGTCGATCCCTATCTTGGAGATTTTTATTCGCGTTATTTAGATACACTGCGCACAATGCAGTGTTTATATTTATGAAAGTGTTAGGTTAGGGTGATAGGCTATTGTACAAGTAAACGTGCCAGACACACCTACTACTGGGTAGTGAAGGTTATCCAGTGAAACGCGTAGATGACTCAGGTAATTACGTTATCCTTCACAGGTTTGGGAAATCTGTCACTTCTGACGGTATCAGGGATATTTGTCAGCTGATGCTTGTATTGTTTTGCATGACTTGATTTTACAGGGGGAACATTTTTGACAGAAAAACTTTCGTGGATATGCATGGTTCATATTTTTACAATGGATTAAATTAGAAGTATTGAAACCAGTTTAAGAAGAAGAGAGACAAAGTGTTATCAGATAGGGGAAAAAAATCAATAAAAAAAGTCAAATTGTGTATGATATTATTATAAAACCTTGTATTTAACAATTTATTAATTGTTCTTCATCTATCAATGATCTCAAACATACATGTAAAATGATGAATGAAGAGTCTTCCAAGATGGCACATTTAAGGCAGCTTTAGATAGAAATATCTGGGATAAAGGCTATCACTTACTTCCTTTGCTTTTTAAGGTTTAAAACAAAATATCATCCAGAGGAATGTGAGAAGAGGAATAAGGAGGTCAAGAAGGCCTTACAACATCGCTGTAATGTCTTTATGGACCTTTTGGAGTCTGGAAGAGTCGAAGCAACGTGGGTGGACTTTGAGAAGTCAGATGAACTTGTCAAACTTCTGGATGCTGGTACTATGCTGTAGAAAATTGGAAAAAGATGGCAAAAAATATTAAGAGTTCTTTTTTCAAATGTTATAAGCTAAAATGACATAAAATACTTAAAAAATTCTTAAGTTATAATGTACATTTAAGTTATGACAATGTAAACAGTTTATAAACGTGTGTTGTAGCTGTCATTAAGATGGAGGGAGGGACAGATTTTGATTTAACTGTGTTGGACCAAGCTGTGGAGGAGGAAAAAGAGGGGGGTAGGAGTAGGAACAACTCAGAGTCTGTACCCTTGGAAAGGTCAGGGGAATTTAAATTTTTTAGTAATTTATTTCACAATTCCAAAATATTTTTTTATTGTAAAGACAAAGATGATATATATTTGTTAATTTTATGAAAGAGTCCTGCAACGGGGTAAAAAAAACATGCATATCATGCATATGAAATGTCCATTTTATTTCTAAAATCTTTTTACTATTTACTTTTTATTGTGAGCCAAGTACACATACATTTATTTATTAATATCTTAAAAATAATTGTAAATTTTATAAAGCATATCATGTATGAAATACACATCATATTCAAGGTGTCATTGATTTTTATCTTTCTGTGTATAGTCCAGACGAAAAGAAGAAAAGAAAAAGATCTGTTTCAAGTGACAAGAAACCAGATGTAAGATTTCATTACTGTTGAATGTCGAAATGATTTAGATATACACATATAACTGTAAATTGTTGATGTTCTTACATAGAAGGATAATGTATATCTGGCATTGTAGGAGCCATTAAAATTACCTATATCAGCTTTTGATGCAATTTTCATGATGAAGGTACATGAAAAATCTCCAAACAGCAGCAAGCCAAAAACGGAAGTGAATCCAGCTCGGTATGTAAAACTCACTTGATATGTCATCTGCCTCGTTTCTGAATAATAAAAATTTACCTTGCATTCTTTTGTAAATTGCATCAGAGTTTAAAATTGTCCTGCTTCCAATCAAAGTACAGTAAAACTCGGTCATACCTGCAAAGTTACTTCGCTGTATTCGTAATTTGTTATATCCATATAGCAAATTTGCTAAATTATACATAGCACTTTCATTGTATAGAATTTTTTCCTTCAATTATGACTAGGAATTGCATTGAAGATTGTAAAAAATACAAAATTTAGAGTTCAAAAGTTTTTGCTAAATAGACTTTCAGATATATATAATTACAAAAATAATGTAAGATGAATTATATTCTTAAAATTGATATCTTTTAAATTAAGCTATAAAAGATTGCATTTCATTATTTTTAACTTCTTAGGGACACTGAATCAGTATATCACTATTAATTCACTTCATCAGACTTGGTTATTTCGGTAAAATTTTATTGTTAGGAACTACTACGAAATTTGCAATGGATTGCAAAAATTTTTGCTATATCTGTAAATTCTCTATATCCGTGTTTGTACTAATTGAGTTTTACAGTAATAAAACAATTTCATTAATACTTTGTCTTTCTTAAATCATGATTCAGTATATGTTCAATTCAATTATCTTAATAATTAATAAATAATCTAAATAATTAAGTGAGATCAGCTGTCATGTTTATTGGAATTCTTTAATATAAAAGGAAACTGACATTGAAATGTATTACATGTATCTAAAATTTCAGCCTGTACCAGAAGAAAACAATACCAAAGAAGGGAAGAAACCTAAGAAGAAGAAGAGACATCGTAACAAGGCAGGCTATGACTACGAGAGTGGCTCAGATTCTGAGAGTGGCAGTGATTCAGAGTCGGAACCCGCCCCGCCAGGAATGGAGGAGTCAGGGGAGACGGCTGAGACAGACACACTTTTTGGACGGAGACGAATAGATTACGTGTTTCCTCAACAGATACACTGTTGGTTAATTGTGTGACCTCACAGAAGCTTTCAGGAGGAATTTTTTAGAGAGACTCCTAAAGGTGAGTAACAAAGAATGTGTCCTTTTCATACGGAGGCATCCAAAACTAAGGAGGAGGAGACTCCTAAAGGTGAGTAACAGAATTGTCCTCCTTCAACGTTGAGGCATTGCTTTTCTAATATTTGTGAGGAGGAGCTCCTATTCAAAGAAAGTAACAAAATAAACTATTCATGATATTATTTTAAAATCTAAGGAGAGCTGTTTAGCTGTATCAGGTGAGTGACATTGGCCTTTTCTATTTTCTGAATGCTTGAAATAGTGCATATTTTTAAAACTAAGGAGGAGGAGACTCCAAAAAATAAAGGTGATGTAACAGAAGGTGTTCCTCCTCAACGTCAGGCATCCAAAACATGTTTCAAGGAAGAAGACTCCAAAGGTGAGTAACAGAACGTGTCCTCCTCAACGGAGGCATCCAAAACTAAGGAGGAGGAGACTCCTAAAGGTGAGTAACAGAATGTGTCCTCCTCAACGGAGGCATCCAAAACTAAGGAGGAGGAGACTCCAAAAGGTGAGCGGAAAACTGTTATAGAATGATATAATTAATGTACTACAGTAGTCTCCCATAAAAACTGAAAGATTCTAAAAATATAACAGATGTAAAATGCCTGAAGTCTTTGAAGAATTAAAGAATTTGAAAAGATGCTTTAGAGTGATAGAGAATATACTGAGTAATTTGAAGAGATTAACAGGATCAACATAAAAATTCTAACTTGAAATAAAAATATTGAATACATGTACTTACAAGATTGCCAGTTCCCACTTGAAATTCTAAAATGAAGTTATCATCAACTTTCCACCATTAAAATAACAATATGTACAGCAATAAATTCCTAGAAGAGATTAATGGTTTTACTTTTTACAGAAGCCAACATGTCTGATGGAGAGGAGAAAGACCAAGACACAATGGAGGAGAAAGAGAAGGACAAAAAGGACTCGTCCCCCCGCCCCAGGGCACTTCACAAGACCTCCTCCATCTTCTTAAGGAACCTAGCCCCCTCTATTACCAAACAGGAAGTCGAAGCTGTAAGATAACTCATCAGACTTCATTTAGGAAATGGACATCCACTATAGTTTTTAATAACTTTAAAATTAGAGTTTTATACACTGCATCAGATTTCAAATTCAAAAGTGTTCTTTGATAATACAAATTTATGTTGATGCTCTTGATTTGGACATATTAACTCTTATTTACAGATGTGTAAGAGGTACCCTGGCTTTGTTCGAGTGGCCCTCCAGGACCCCCAGGCTGAGCGCCGATTCTTCAGGAGAGGCTGGGTCACATTTGATAGAGATGTTAACATCAAGGAAATCTGCTGGAACCTCAACAATATAAGGGTAACATTGCTATGCTTAGTATTCCATCTTAATTAATACACAAGATTATTTTCATATGTTATGAAAGTGTATTTATTTGAATATCAAATTCTATATGTATTATGAAAAAATAATGGTGGTTGTGAGCATAAGAAGCTAATTTTCAAGGTTTCAAGATTCATTATAAGAGATCAAGCCTCTTACAAAGGTGAACTATCTCTACAACTAGAATTTGTTTTTCTTTACAGTTGAGGGACTGTGAACTGGGAGCAACCTTGAATCGGGAACTAAAACAGAGAGTTCGTCCAGTCAATGGAATCTCAGCCCACAAACAAATTGTCCGCTCTGACATTAAACAAGCAGCTAAAATTATCCAGAATCTGGACTCCAAATGGGGGATGTGGGAGGATCCGGAGGAGGAAAAGAAGGACAAATCTAAAGAGGTCAGAGGTCAACCAATAATAGTTCAAAAAAGAAATAAAGTATACATCTTAATCACCGAATATTTCAAGAGTAGAATGTAAGTTTCTTTTGAAATTATTTAATATTTGAATTATTACATGTATTCCTATATCCACTATCTGTTTTCTTTCAGACCTCCTTCAGTTTCACGTCCAAGAATCCTGTATTAAAGAACATTACAGATTATCTGGTGGAGGAGGGAAGTTTTGAGGAGGAAGAGTTACTCGGTTTGTTGAAGTTTAGATCCAGAAAACTCCAAAGTCATGATTCCTAAAGATTTATCTGAAAATATCAATTAAAACAAAATGTTTTAATCAATAGCATTATAAAATTTTCAACCTCTAACTAATATAATTTCATCTTTTATAGAAAATTTATTAAGGAAAAATTAAATTAATTTTAGACTATCTAGTTGCAGTTGAATTTCAGTTGTTTTTAAGAAATGAAATCTTTTCTATAAGTTATGTTATCATCTAACAGCTTTTGTTAATCAGCAAAATATCAAGGAATGACATTTTTATCATTGTTTATTAAAGGTGAGAAATTGGAAGAGGGAGAAAAAGAATCAAACAATGAAGTTATAGTGGAGAGAGATGAGCGCATGATCAAGGTATTGTATCAGTCATGTAATTGGGATTTCTCTTTTCGAGTCTCTTTAACCTTGTCTTTAATTATGACAACTCCAGATAGATATGATTACAAATTTCTTGATGCAAATGCTCAATACAAACACCTATGGCAGTAAAGAGTCCCAAGGCTTTCAGTGCACGTGATTCTGAGTATGCCAGAATATGTCCACTTACCTACAACATTCTGCTTTACATTTCAGGCTTTAGACAGGATGATACTGTACCTCAGGATAGTGTATTCCATTGATTACTACAGTGCTAACGAGTATCCTAACGAGGACGAGATGCCACACAGATGTGGGATCATGCATTGTAGAGGAATACCACCCACCACAAAAATCACGCAGCAAGATGGTAAGGGGTTCTGTTTACCTTATATCTGTAGGTATTTGAATGAAAGTAAATAGTTTTAAACTGTCGTACCCAGGGAGAGAATTCACATCTTGGGTTATTTCTTTGTAGTGAATGATTGGATCACCAATACAGAGAACAAACTGAAGCAGTTTACCGAAGTCCAGGAGAAATTGTCAGAGGAAGAATGTATCAAATTTGGCAGGAAAGACCCTGAGGCATATCCTTTCTCAAAACATAAATTCGAAACTTTTAAAACTAAAAAATGTTTGGCTTGAACAGATGTGTGTAGGTCTTTAATCACAAAGTCATATAAATGTGTTATTCCAGTGGTTGTACTGCTGTGATTTAGTTTGTCCTTAACAGCTGTTTACAGAGGTGGAGAAGTTTGTGACAGCCAATACACAGGAATTGTCCAAGGATAAATGGCTGTGTCCCATCAGTGGGAAGAAGTTCAAAGGCCCCGAGTTTGTCAGGAAGCATATCTTTAACAAGCATGGTGAAAAAGTAGAGGAAGTCAGGACAGAGGTGAGTTCTCTCTTGTCTGGCCATGCGGACCATCCAGATGGTTATTGTTAAGATTGTTGATTTGACAAAGATTTATTCAATAGCATGTGCATAATAAATATTATTGAAACAGCTTGTTTGGAAAGAAAAATCATGAAATGAAATGTTTATATGGTACATCAGTCAAAAAGAATTTTATATCTTAAAATACAGGTAACCAAATCTTTCAAAAAATCATTGAGATTAGCTTAATGTATTTCTTAAGTTTTCTTATGCTTTAATTCTCAATCCCATCAAGAAAAATTGGACATGGACAGTGTCTTTATTATTCTATAAGCATGTTTAAAATTTGAGAGTTATGGAGGATACAATTATCGGTAAACATGTCATTGTAGGTTGCTTTCTTCAATAATTATTTAATGGATCCCAAAAGACCAGCATTGCAAGAACATCCTAAAAATAAACAGAAATAATTTTTGAACAGCCCTCTAAACATAAAGTTTGATCTGGTCACAGTGGAGGTTTCAAATGCCCCTCAAAAACTTTTGAATCATGCTATAATCCTGTGACCAATGGCACCTCCCATGAATTTGAGTTTTGGTGAGATGAGATTTAAAAGAAACCATTTAAGATATTTTTACACAAGTATACATTATTTGTTACAATTTATCATCTATATCCAATTTTTTGTGTCACCCTTACCCACGAATTTTACATACCCTCGAACATTCATTTTGTCAACAGTTTGATTTATTGAAATTTTCATATTACATTACTAATTTACACTCGGCGGGGCATTCATGTCCTATGGACATGTATTACTAAGTTATCTTTTAAAAGAAAGTGGATAACAACTTGAACCTAAATTCTTTATTGTGAGGTTCTCAGTCACATGATAAATGCCCTTTAGTTTATGCTGTCAATTGCCAAGGACAAAGCCTAAAGACTCAGTAATTAGCATAGTATTTCTGTCAACATTGACAATTGATTATATTACATGTAGTCCAGAATTTAATTTCCTTTGAACTGTACATGTTCATTCCTGCTTCAGTTTCCTGTTAAACTGATTTGCCTGTGACATGCCTTCCTCTGTTTTGGCTGTTTTAGATGTTTTGCTTTCATCATAAAAAGATCCATTAATTATGGACTGTTTCTCTCTGGAGCCTGAACTCCTTGATCCAGTCAAACTCTCCTGTCTCCTCCTCCCCCTCACCCCCGTCCTGATCTGCCCTACCCTCCCCCGGCATCCACAAGCCTTCCAGGTCATATCTCTGGCGAGTGTCTGGCATCATTACATGTAGAAAGGCATTTCCTAAAAGTGAAATATATGATTACAGTTGAACTGATTTCTGATCATTTTAAGTTTTTTTCTTTATTGTCTTTATTGAAGTTTTAATTTTACCACTGTTAATAAGTTGTTAAATTTTTTTAACCTTGTTAAATTTTCTTTTACTTCAATAATCTTACTTGAAGTAAAGCAATACCTATGTCCATGGCTAGCCATTCTGATTTTGGATCTGATGCTCCAGAAATGAGAAGAAATGGGTCCGATTCATGCTTTCTTTGCTTGTACTAAAATTGAAAATATACCAGTACAATCAATGTTAAAAAAAGAAATATGCAAAGAAAAGCAGTTGTATAACACAATTGTAAAAGGATAGGAGAAAGTTTATTTCCTATGTCTTTTAAACAAGCATATTTAACACAGTCGGGTGTAAATTTTTCATGCACCTCATTGATCAAATAAAACGACATCACAATATAAGTATATATTATACACAAGAGAAAAATTCTTGAAACTTACATATATGTTTAAATCTCATAAACATAAACAAATTAACTGAGGTGAAATGAATACACTGATTGTATTAAATTGTAATAGTAATTTACGAGTTTTTAATAATATATTTGCCTTTTTCAACTACAATTGAATGGTGATAGTTCCTGTATATGATTTATGACACTTGTTTTGTTTAGCCTATATAACCAAAATCAAAAATTTAACATGTTTATATCACTAGCAATTTCTCCTGAAGTGAGCATAGCAGAGCATAGCAGAAT